>NW_022589778.1:5324286-5328569 GCF_004348235.1 Phoca vitulina
AGGTGTGAGGTGGTATCTCATTGAGGTTTTGATTTGGATTTCCCTGATGCCGAGCGATGTTGAGCACTTTTTCATGTGTCTGTTAGCCATTTGGATGTCTTCTTTGGGAAAATGTCTGTTCATGTCTTCTGCCCATTTCTTGATTGGATTATTTGTTCTTTGGGTGTTGAGTTTGGTAAGTTCTTTATAGATTTTGGATACTAGCCCTTTATCTGATATGTCATTTGCAAATATCTTTTCCCATTCTGTTAGTTGTCTTTTGGTTTTGTTGACTGTTTCTTTTGCTGTGCAGAAGCTCTTTATCTTGATGAAGTCGCAATAGTTCATTTTTGCCCTTGCTTCCCTTGCCTTTGGCAATGCTTCTAGGAAGATGTTGCTGCGGCTGAGGTCGAAGAGGTTGCTGCCTGTGTTCTCCTCTAGGATTTTGATGGATTCCTGTCTCACATTGAGGTCTTTCATCCATTTTGATTTTGTGTGTGGTGTAAGGAAGTGGTCCAGTTTCATTCTTCTGCATGTGGCTGTCCAGTTTTCCCAACACCATTTGTTGAAGAGACTGTCTTTTTTGTTTTTTGTTTTTTGTTTTTTTTTTAAAGATTTTATTTATTTGACAGAGAGATACAGCGAGAGCAGGAACACAAGCAGGGGGAGTGGGAGAGGTAAAAGCAGGCTCTCCACTGAGCAGGGAGTCCAACGTGGGACTCAATCCCAGGACCCCAGGATCATGACCTGAGCCGAAGGCACCGCTTAACTGACTGAGCCACCCAGGCGCCCCGAGACTGTCTTTTTTCCATTGGACATTCTTTGCTGCTTAGTCAAAGATTAGTTGACCATAGAGTTGAGGGCCGATTTCTGGGCTCTCTATTCTGTTCCATCGATCTATGTGTCTGTTTTTGTGCCAGTACCATACTGTCTTGATGATTACAGCTTTGTAATAGAGCTTGAAGTCCGGAATTGTGATGCCACCAGCTTTGCTTTTCTTTTTCAACATTCCTCTGGCAATTTGGGGTCTTTTCTGGTTCCATACAAATTTTAGGATTATTTGTTCCATTTCTTTGAAAAAAGTGGATGGTATTTTGATAGGGATTGCATTAAATGTGTAGATTGCTCTAGGTACCATAGACATTTTCACAATATTTGTTCTTCCAATCCATGAGCATGGAATGTTTTTTCCATTTCTTTGTGTTTTCCTCAATTTCTTTCATGAGTATTCTATAGTTTTCTGAGGCAGATTCTTTGCCTCTTTGGTTAGATTTATTCCTAGGTATCTTATGGTTTTGGGTGCAATTATAAATGGGATTGACTCCTTAATTTCTCTTTCTTCTGTCTTGTTGTTAGTGTACAGAAATGCAACTGATTTCCGTACATTGATTTTATATCCTGCCACTTTACTGAATTCCTGTATAAGTTCTAGCAGTTTTGGGGTGGAGTCTTTTGGGTTTTCCACATAAAGTATCATATCATCTGCAATGAGTGAGAGTTTGACTTCTTCTTTGCCGATTTGGATGCCTTTTATTTCTTTTTGTTGTCTGATTGGTGAGACTAGGACTTCTAGTACTATGTTGAATAGCAGTGGTGATAGTGAACATCCCCGCCGTGTTCCTGACCTTAGGGTAAAAGCTCTCCATTTTTCCCCATTGAGAATGATATTCACTGTGGGTTTTTCATAGATGGCTTTTATGATATCTATCCCCACACTATGAAAAGTTTTAATCAAGAAAGAATGCTGTACTTTCTCAAATGCTTCTTCTGCATCTATTGAGAGTATCATATGATTCTTGTTCTTTCTTTTATTAATGTATTGTATCACATTGATTGATTTGTGGATGTTGAACCAACCTTGCAGCCCAGGAATAAATCCCACTTGGTCATGGGGAATAATCCTTTTGATGTACTGTTGGATTCTATTGGCTAGTATTTTGGTGAGAATTTTTGCATCCATGTTCATCAGGGATATTGGTCTATAATTCTCTTTTTTGATGGGGTTTTATCTGGTCTTGGGATCAAGGTAATGCTGGCCTCATAAAATGAGTTTGGAAGTTTTCCTTCCATTTCTATTTTTCTGGAACAGTTTCAGAAGAATAGGTATTAATTCTTCTTTAAATGTTTGGTAGAATTCCCCTGGGAGGCCCTCTGGCCCTGGGCTCTTGTTTGTTGGGAGATTTTTGATAACTGTTTCAATTTCCTTAGTGGTTATAGGTCTGTTTAGGTTTTCTGTTTCTTCCCGGTTCAGTTTTGGTAGTTTATCCATCTCTAGGAATGCATCCATTTCTTTCAGATTGTCTTAATTTGCTGGCATATAGTTGCTCATAATATGTTCTTATAATTGTTTGTATTTCTTTGGTGTTGGTTGTGATCTCTCCTCTTTCATTCATGATTTTATTTATTTGGGTCCTTTCTCTTTTCTTTTTGATAAGTCTGGCCAGGGGTTATCAATCTTACTAATTCTTTCAAAGAACCAGCTCCTAGTTTCATTGATCTGTTCTACTGTTCTTTTGGTTTCTATTTCATTGATTTCTGATCTTTATTATTTCCCTTCTCCTGCTGAGTTTAGGCTTTATTTGCTGTTCTTTCTCCAGCTCCTTTAGGTGTAGGGTTAGGTTGTGTACTTGAGACCTTTCTTGTTTCTTGAGAAAGGCTTGTATTGCTATATACTTTCCTCTTAGGACTGCCTTTGCTGCATCCCAAAGATTTTGAACAGTTGTGTTATCATTTTCATTTGTTTCCATGAATTTTTTGTAATTCTTTAATTTCCTGGTTGACCCATTCATTCTTTAGTAGGATGCTCTTTAGCCTCCATGTATTTGAGTTCTTTCCGACTTTCCTCTTGTGATTGAGTTCTAGTTTCAAAGCACTGTGGTCTGAAAATAGGCAGGGAATGATCCCAATCTTTTGGTACCGGTTGAGACCTGATTTATGACCTAGGATGTGATCGATTCTGGAGAATGTTCCATGGGCACTAGAGAAGAATGTGTATTCTGTTGCTTTGGGATGGAATGTTCTGTGAAGTCCATCTGGTCTAATGTGTCATTTAAAGCCTTTATTTCCTTGCTGATCTTTTGCTTAGATGATCTGTCCATTTCAGTGAGGGGGGTGTTAAAGTCCCCTACTATTATTGTGTATTGTCGATGTGTTTCTTTGCTTTTGTTATTAATTGGCTTATATAATTGGCTGCTCCCATTTTAGGGGCATAGATATTTAAAATTGTTAGATCTTGTTGGATAGACGCTTTAAGTATGATATAGTGTCCTTCCTCATGTCTTATTATGGTCTTTGGTTCAAAATCTAATTTGTCTGATATAAGGATTGCCACCCCAGCTTTCTTTTGATGTCCTAATGGCAAATGGTTTCACACCCCCTCACTTTCAATCTGGAGGTGTCTTTGGGTCTAAAATGAGTCTCTTGCAGACAGCATATGGATGGGTCTTGTTTTTTTATCCAGTCTGATAGCCTATGTCTTTTGGGGCATTTAGCCCCAATCAGGGTAACTATTGAAAGATATGAACTTAGTGTCATTGTATTGCTTGTAAGGTGACTGTTTCTGTATATTGTCTGTGTTCCTTTCTGGTCTATGTTACTTTTAGGCTCTCTCTTTGCTTAGAGGACCCCTTTCAACATTTCTTGTAGGGTGGGTTTGCTGTTCGCACATTCTTTTAGTTTCTATTTGTCCTGGAAGCTTTTTATCTCTCCTTCTATTTTCAGTGACAGCCTAGCTGGATATAGTATTCTTGGCTGCATATTTGTCTCATTTAGTGCCCTGAATATATCATAGCACTCTGTAGATAGGTCTGCTGCCAATCTAATGTTTCTACTGTTGTAGGTTACAGACCTCTTGTGTTGAGCTGGTTTTGGGATTTTTCTCTTTGTCTCTGAGACTTGTAAGTATTACTATTAGATGTTGGGGTATTTTAATTGATTCTGAGGGGGTTTCTCTGTGCCTCCTGGGTTTTGATGCCTGTTTCCTTCCCCAAATTAGGGAAATTCTCTGTTTTAATTTGCTCCAATATACCTTCTGCCCCTCTCTTTATTCTTCTTCTGGGATCCCAATTATTCTAATATTGTTTTACTTTATGGTATCAGTTATCTCTCGAATTCTCCCCTCGTGATCCAGTAGGTGTTTATCTCTCTTTTTCTCAGCTTCTTTATTCTCCATCATTTGGTCTTCTATATCACTAATTCTCTCTTCTGCCTCATTTATCCTAGCAGTTAGAGCCTCCATTTTTGATTGCACCTCATTAGTAGCCTTTTTGATTTTGACTTGGTTAGGTTTTAGTTCTTTTATTTCT
>NW_022589778.1:5328669-5351967 GCF_004348235.1 Phoca vitulina
CTCAGCTTCTTTATTCTCCATCATTTGGTCTTCTATATCACTAATTCTCTCTTCTGCCTCATTTATCCTAGCAGTTAGAGCCTCCATTTTTGATTGCACCTCATTAGTAGCCTTTTTGATTTTGACTTGGTTAGATTTTAGTTCTTTTATTTCTCCAGAAGGGGATTCTCTAGTGTCTCCTATGCTTTTTTCAAGCCCAGCTAGTATCTTTATAATCGTCATTCTAAACTCTAGTTCTGACATCTTATTAATGTTCATACTGTCCATACTGATTAGGTCCCTGGCAGTCAGTACTGCCTCTTGTTCTTTTTTTGAGGTGAGTTTTTCTGTTTTGTCATTTTGTCCAGAAAAGAATAGATGAACGAGAAAACAAAATGCTAAAAGGGTAACAAAGATCCCGGAGAAATATACAATAAACAAATTAGAAGAGACCCAAAACTGGGGGGAGAAGAAAGAAAAAAAAAAGAGTATCATCAGGCTGGTGAATAGAACAGAGCCACACACTAGATTTTGGGTGTATTTTGGTCTGTTAGAAGAAACTGCCTCCTAAAATTTTTAAGAAAGAAAAACATATATATATATATACATACTATATATATATATATATACACACACACACACACAAATAATGGTAAATATGATGGATGGAATATGACTGTAAAGATGGAAATTTAAATATATATATTTATATGACTGTAAAGATGGAAATATAAATATATATATTTATATATATATTGTGTATATATATTATATATATATATTTTGTGTGTATATATATATATACAAAAATAATGGTAAATATGATGGATGGAATATGACTGTAAAGATGGAAATTAAAAAAGATTTTTAAAAAAGGAATTGATAAGAAGTTGGTTGAAAAAAGAAAGAAGAAAAATTAAAAAAAAAAAAAAGGGGGTTATCTGATCAGGTCGGAGACTAGAACAAAGCCATACACTAGATTCAGGGTATATTTTGGTCTGTTAGAAGAAACTGTATTCCAAAATATTAAAGAAAGAAAAACTTATATATATACAAAAAATAAGGTTCAGTACAATGAAGGGATAGAATATGACTGTAACAATGAATATTAAAAAAGATTTTAAAAAAGGAATTTATAAGATGTTGGTTGAAAAAGGAAAGAAGAAAAATTTTTTAAAAAGAAATAGAAAAAGAAAAAAGTAAAATTTAAAAAATTAACTTTGAAAGACTAAAGAATCTGGGAAAAAAGCCATGGATTCTATGTGCAGTATTCCCCTAGCGCTGGAGTTCTGCTGTTCTCATTGATCGGTAAACTTGGTCTTGGCTGGCTGTTCTTGCTGATCTTCTGGGGGAGGGGCCTGTTGCCGTGGTTCCCAAATGTCCTTGCTGGAGGCGGAATTGCCCTGCCCTTGCCGTCCAGGCTAAGTAATCTGCTCGGGTTTGTCGGGAGCTTTTGTTCCCTGAAAGCTTTCCGTGCAGCTTTGGAGGACGAGAGTGAAAATGGCAGCCTCCCAATCTCCACCCCAGAGGAGCTGAGAACTCGGGGCCCTGCTCCTCAGTGCGCCCCCAGAGAAAAGCAGTCAATCACTCCCGTCTCCCCGGTCTCCAGCCGCACTCTGTGCTCACCCGCCTGTGACCAAGCGTTTCTGTCTCTGGCTCCTGACCCTGTGTGGCGTCTCCAAACCCAGCAGGTCCCTGCAGTGCGCTCCCGCACCACTCCTCCTGGGGAAGAAGGTGAGTCTCCCCAGATCTGCCGCTTGTTGGGTCCCTGCTGGAGGAGCAGTGGCCCAACTGTGCCCCAGATCACAGTTTATGGCAACCCTGAGCTGAGAGCCCGCTCCTCGGCTCCGTCTCTGCAGCCGGCTTCCCCGCTCCGATACCTGGGAGCTCTGCCGCACTCAGGCACCCCCGGTCTTTCTGTGACCCCAAGGGTCCTGAGACCACACTGTCCCACGAGGGTTCCACCCTCCGCTTAGCCACTGGAGCAATGTCCCTCAGCGGAGCAGACTTCTAAAAGTTCTGATTTTGTGCTGCGCAGCTCTATCACTTGCCAGAAGCGGCCAACGGAGGCCCCTCCCCCGCTGTCTATCCTCCCGAATATCACCTCGGATTCACTTCTCCGCACGTCCTACCTTCCAGAAAGTGGTCGCTTTTCTGTTCAGAGAGCTGCTGCTATTCTTTTCTTCGATCTCCTGTTGAGTTTGTAGGTGTTCAGAATGGTTTGATCCCTATCTAGCTGAATTCCTAGGACCAGACAAAATTTAGGTCTCCTACTCCTCCGCCATCTTGCCCCCCCAACTGCTCTGCGTTTTATCAATGAATGGTTCTTATCTTTTAAGTTTGGCCCCTCAAGTCACAGCAGCTGCTCCATAGGTGAACCTGGAAACACTCCTAATAGTGTCTTTTTGGTGTCTTGGGAGAAGGGGCAGAAGAGTAAGCCTGGGGGTGCCCTGTGGTTGTGGGCAAGTGACCCGGACAAGGCCAGTTTGAGGCTGGATGTTTTTGCTCTCTGGGAAGAAGGGAGTAATGGTCATCGACCAGCAGGACCTTTCACTTCAACCTGCTCACATCTCCACCCCCCACACTCCTTTTCCCTCTTTTCTTTCTTCCTTCTCACTCACCAGATCAGAAACAAAAACCCCAAACCTCTAATTGTCTCATGTCAAGCACATTAATTCTCTCGGATACCTTTGGGGTCCCACTTCTTTGGAAGTAGGTATTTTTCTCAAGCAAAGGTAGTTTCTTCACAAAAAAAGGATTCTGTTTCCAGGCATTATCATAATAGCTTTTTACAAAAATCTTATTACATTTGTCACCTAAATTTGTCACTCCTTTTCTTGTGTGTGTGTGTATGTGTTTGTGCACGCACGCACTCGTGCGTTTTGGAGGGTAAGTGATGACTCAGAAATTAAGAGTCTTAACTAAGTTCATAAAATTATTTAGTAGCAGAGTTGAGATAATGAAAGTCCTCCTTTCTGCATTCATGTTCCTTCTTTGGTTTAGAATAGGCGGCCTACAGAGTTGAAGATTTTTAAGTCCCATTTGTGGGGAACAGTCAGGTTATTCTAAAATTAAGACAGGAAAATGTTGGGGGTCCGAAGGTGTGTTGCTGAGACAGGAAGAGGCATGGAGACTTAAGTACTGGACCCTGCGTGTTGGGACATGGGACTCACTTCTAAGTGCTTTTTTTTGTGGGTGTTGTTTTTAAGATTTTATTTATTTCTTTGCCAGAGAGAGCACAAGCAGGGGGAGTGGCAGGTAGAGGGAGAAGCAGGCTCCCTGATGAGCAAGCAGCCTGATGCAGAACTTGATCCTAGGACCCCAGGATCATGACCTGAGCCAAAGTCAGATGCTTAACCAACTGAGCCACCCAGGTGCCCCTAGGTGCTATTTCCTTAATGCAGCACTTCTTCATTTGGCAAAAGTGAATGGGACCAAATACAAATTTCCAGGTATGTTACATATTGTGATAAAATCACATCGAACTCCTGTCTGCTTTGTGCATAGACAGGCCTGATTTTTGTTGTGATTCCTGTAAGAAATTACCACGACTTCAGTTGCATAAAACAATGAAAATTTATCTTCTCAAACATTTGGAAGCCAGAATTCTGCGACCAAGGTGTCATCAGGACTGGGGGACACTCTGGAGGCTTTGGGGGGGAATCTGCAACTTGGCCTCTCCAGCCTCTCGTGGCTGCTGGCAACCCTTGGTGTTCGCTGGTTTGTGACTGTGTCACCCCAAACCCTGCCCCTGTCTTCACATTACCTTCTCTCTTGGGTGGGTGTGTGCGTGGGGGGGGGGGGGGGGGGGGGTGTGTGTAATCTCCTCCTACCTGTCTCTCGTAGATACTTGTGATGGCATTTAGGGCCCACCCAGATCTTTTAGGATCATCTCCCTATCTCAAAACCCTCAATTTAATCACATCTTCAAAGACCCTTCTCCGAATGAGGTAACATTTACAGGTCCCAGGGATGAGGGCCTGATTCTCTGCGGGGCTGTCACTCAGCCCACCACCAGGCTCAACCTCAATGCTGTGCTGGGCTTCTCATCTCTTCACAAGTTTTAAAAACACATAGTACATTATTTTCTATCACAATTCACCTTATTTACATAAATATGTACCTTCTAAAACTTACATAGGCGTTTTATTTTATTTTTCTAAAGCGGGGTTGGTAAGCTCTTTCTGCAAGCATTCTAGGCTGGTGCACCCTCCAGTTTCCGTTGCAACTATTCTTCTCTGCCCCGGAGTATAAGGCAGGCAGTGCTAATAGTCAAAGAATGGGTGTGCTGTGTGCTAGTAAAATCAAAACCAGATTTGGCACACTGGCCTCAGCTTGCTGACCCCATTCCCAAAACCTCTCAGTGTCTCTTTTATCATTTCCACCTCTAACTATGAAGTTTTGATGTTTTACTTCAGTCTTCTTTGCTCTTAGAGATAGTACCATCTACTTATTTGTTTTTTTTTCCTACCACCAAACTAAGACATTTGCACAGAAATTCAGTGCATTGTAGTTTGGTACTGCCTAGATACATTTAAAATGTTCCTTTTCTTTTGGCTCTGCCTTCTTGCATCTCCTGTTCAGTGATGCAGCCATTAATACAACGAGTGTTTATTGTGAGTGTACCGGATCCCGGGCATTGTGTCCAGCACTGAGAGCCATGTGACTTGATGTACATTGTGAAGGAATTTCAGAGCGGGGATTGTTTGGGAGATTTAGGAGACCAAGTCATCGAGATTGAGTGGTGGGCATGATATGGACCGAGGGAGAAAGAGATCTCAAAGATGACTCCTGTGTTTCTGACTTGACAATGGCTGGAGGGTGTTAGCACTCACTGAGATGAACAATGCTGGAAGAAGAAGTTTTGGTGAGCTTGTAATTTGATATTGGGTGGGTTGTCTTTGAGGCATCTTTGGGGTCTGTTTGTCCCAGAGGTTTTCGATCACTACCTACCTACCTAAGCATGTCTTTCTCTTAATCTACTTTAACCATTTTCCATGTGTGTAAATATATGTATGTTTGTACATATACATAAATGTGTGTATATACAAAGGTGGATGTGTGTGAGTATACACACACACACACACACACACACACACACACACAAAAGTATTATTCCTTCTGGGACTATACCAGTAATCTGTCATGATCTTGACCCACTTCACATAGAAATTCTCAAGAGATAGGATAGCTAGTCTCACACCCATGTATGCAAAAGGAAAGAACTAAAAAATAGCAAGTGTTTCCTTTGCACCAGCTATAGATACATTTTTATTTCATTCTTGCGACGGATCTATGGTGTATGTACTAATGTTTTTTCTGTTATGCTTATATGTAAAGGGAGGCTTTGAAAGGTTAATAATTTACTCAGCCTCTGAGTTCAGATTTGAACCCAGTCAGTTTTTTATTCCTGAGTGAGCTGATAGACTTGTGAGCAATTGGCTTATAATTTCGCACATTAAATGAGACTTTGTGAGCTGATAGACTTGTAAACAATTTGCTTATCATTTCACACATTAAATGAGACTTTACCTGGGAGGTCTTCAAAGAATACCCCCTCCCCGCCCTAGAAACACAGTCTAGATGCCCCTCCTATGAACTCCCCAAATGTTTTTTTTCTTTTTACGTAGCATTTATTGCATTACCTTTTTAAAGACAAAGTTTTTCAAGGCCAAAGACTGTTTTATTTTTTATATTATCTCCTTTCCTACAATACTGAGCCAAAAATCAGTGCTCAGCACATGTTTTCTGATTAAGAATCTCTTCTCTGCTGAAGAGCTATGAAACTGATATATTTTACCTTTTGTAGGGTCTTGAGTACACACCACCTCTGAATGGCTTGTTAGTTTGGGACATCCCTGTTCCAGTGTTATAGTAATTTTGTTCTTGAGAATTCTTGCCTAAAAAGAAAGCAAAACAAGCAGAGCAAAACAAAACAAAATGGAATAAAATAGCAAAACACTAAGGAATGAATCTCAAATTCAATGGAGTCTGATAGGAGAAACATTTTGGGGTAGTTGGTCTTTCATCTAAAGGAAAGCAAGCTCTTAAGTAAAGGACTGTACATGAGACAAAGTTGCATTCATCAGCTTTAGGTACTGGCTGAAGCTGAGCTCAGTGGGCATTTGACAAAAAAGGAGCTTTCAAAGCCTCTTCTCACGCTTTGAATCTATGACTTCAAATATCTACCTACTGCGGCCCAGTTTTAGGTTACATATTTTAGATCCATTGTCTCAATTAGTCCTCAAAGTTTTGTGATAAAGGTTTTATTATTATTATCAGCATTAAACCTAGGAGGAAATGAGAGCCAGAGGTGTTATGTAATTTGCCCAGTGACACACAGCTGCTGAGTGGTGAGCCCAGGAGCAGCTGGGTGAAGCCCGTGCTTTATGATGCCACTCTAAGTAATGACATTCCCAGGTGATTTGTAGATTGAGAAAGGGGACAACCCTTCAGATTTCCCTAGAGCACTTCTCAAACTTTAATGTGCATCAAACTCACTTGGGGTTCTTGTTAAAATGCAGCTTTTGATTCAGCGTGAGGCCTGCGTTTCCACATTTTTAACAAGTTCCCAAGCGATGGCAACACTGCTGGTCCACGGCCCACCCTTGAAGGCATAAGAGACTGCTGACGTGAATCTCCACCGTGACAGGGGAAGTAGGGGACAGACTATTCCCAAACAGCCACCAGCGCTGAATCTTAGGTGGAGGGAAAGTGGCTGTGGGAGTGAAGCTCAGAAGCTTGTCATGCTTGGTGTTGCTCCTTAAGACAGGCTGGCTTACAGGCGAAGGGAAGATTGATGACACCGTGGAAAGAGAACAGGATAGAAATAAAGTGAAGATTTGTCTGTCACATCCCCCCATCAGCAGTAACTGCCTGCGGCATGCTGGGTTATTGTTCATTTCTCAGTACAGGTTCACTGAGTTAGCCGAGTATGTTAGAAGAAGGACCACATATAAAATCTCCTTTCATTTTCGTCGTTCCTGGAGATCTAGTCTTTTGTCAAAGCTTTTCCTCAACACAAGACACTGATGAGTTAGAGATGGAAGAGATGAGATTATGGCCTCCCTTCTCCCAAAGTCTTTCTTCCCCGTTCAGAATATGAGGAAGTCTGGGGAATCTTAGAATCTTGGGGCTGGAGCAGAACCCCAAAGGAAATGGATGCGAGAGATGGCCCAGAAGGTTGCAACAGCTTCTCACTCTCCCAAAGGCTTACTGATATTTGCTGGCTCCTTCCTTATGGATCAGGAAGTAGTGGCGTATCTAAGATTTCCCATGGTCTTCTGATAATGGATTTGGGGGCTTGGAAACTGAGCATCTCCCATGGAGCAGTGAATTATTGACAAGAAAGGAGGAAAGTGAGGAAGGGAAAAAAGAAGGAAGAAAGAACAGAAGTAACAGAAAAATCTAATTTATCATTTATCTTTGCCATTTCAATTGCTATGTAATAGTCTCTTCTATAGCAGGTGTTTTTTGAAGGGATCCTTTGGTACTTAAAAGCACATTTCAGTTTAAAGGGCATTCCCTCCTTTCCCTATCCTATCCATCTCTTTTGTTCTATGACAGTTATGTTTTATAGAGCCTGTTAGAATGGATATAAATAAGAAATAGAATTGAGAGGCTGCATGAAATTGTGGCGCAAAAACTGACCTAGGGTCTAAAGCATGGGATTTTAGGTTTTTGTCTGCCATTAGCTTTTTCCTGTGGAAGTCAGCTGGGAGTCTATAGAATTTTGAGATTGACTGAAGCCTTGTTCCAAGAATTGCAGAAGGCTGAAGTCCTGGAGCCCTTCCCAAGGTTTCCTTCGTTTCCCTAGGAGCTGATGCTTTGGTCACCTTCACCCCAATTTTCTGCTGCCGCTGAATGTGTGTTTTATTTGCTCAGTCTTTTATGCCCAGCTAAATGAGGACCACTCCCAGCAGTCAGAGACGCAAGGGTGCTGCAGATCGCACATCCTTTGCGTGTCTGTCGGTCCGATCCCACACGGCTACCCACGACCATACACAGCATCATCGACCATCTCTCCCGGTTGCTGCCACTCCTGTCCGTCAATCCTGGAGCTTCTTGCCGCCTTGCTGCTTCCCCACTTGCCCTCTTCCTTCCCTTTCTTTTCTTGCCTTGTAACTCACATGCACAAAAACAAGAAGGAAAACTCGACTTTTCTTACAGAGAGCACTCTATCTCTAATACTGTCAAGGTCTCCTTTCCTACCACAGTGAAGTATTTTTATAAAGCAAAGAAGGATTCTAATGCCTGATATTACTATAATACAGTCTTGATCCTATTACACATGTCACTTAACATGAAATAATCTTTTACATTTTTCTTGTAGGTGATGGACCAGAAATTAAGTGATTTAATTAAGTGGATAGAATTGCAGAGTTGAGACGCCACAGAATCCTGTGGGGGTTTTTTTTGTTTTGTTTTTTGTTTTTTTAGTTAGAATAGGTGTTCTACAAAGCCTAAGATTTGCAAATCTTATTTGTAGATCACAAATATGATCACAAGGGGAAGTGTCTGGGATTGGAAAGTGTGTGGTTAAGAGCATTCTGCTCTTCTCCTTCTCCATGAGCCTCAGGAACTAGAACTCCTTCCCAAGCGCTATTTCTTATGCGACAGCTTCTTCTTTATTGGGCAGAACTGAATACGACCAAATACAGACTTTCAGGTACTTTAAATATTGTGATGAAATGGTGTTATTGAAATCAAATGGCAGTTAGAAATTCGTGTGTGATTAAGAGAGCTTAAAATAAATACATAGGTTCTTCAAATTATTGGAGCAATATATCAGTACTAGAGAAAATGTAAGAATAAGAGAAACAAAAAAGTAATCTGGAATTTCAATATCCAGACAGAGCAAACACCGTTATTTTATACTTTCTTGTGGTCCTGATACGCAGCTAGTTTTGTACCTCGATTTGTTTCATAAGCATTTTCTGAGTCCCATGTCATTTTCATGTCACTGTTTTAGATGGTTATAAAACAGAGCATTCGATCATTCTCTATGGTTTAGAATAAAGTTGTTTATAATTTTGCATTATTAAAAATAATTATGATGTGAAGATGGTCTATAAATAGATAGAATATATTTTCTTAGAATAAATTCCCAAAGGTTGAATTACTGAGCCAAAGCCTCCTGCTAATATTTTATGCTCCTGCTCTATGAGAAAGGGTTTTCGTATGCCTTTATCCCCCAGAATATTCTAACTTTAAAATGGCTAATTTGATAAGTGAAAAATGGTATCCAGTTTTTCTAATTTGCCCTTGATTATTAGTGAGAGAACATGTCTATTTGTACTTTTTTCCTTTGAATTTATTATTTATATCCTTAGCACGTTTATCTGTTGTCCTTTTATTGTTTCCTTACCCATTTGTGGCTATCGAGAGGCTTTTTAGAATGAGTAAGCTCAGCAAGGCTTCGTTTAAAGCACTAGACTATTTCGGATGAGAGTTTTTTGCTACTAAAAGCAAAGGGGTGTGGAATTCCATTCCATCCTGGCATGTGCTGACGTTTTCGGCCGATTTCAAAGCTGTCTCTGGGCTTCATGTCAGTGTGACCTAGAAAGGAATGAAAGCTCAGCCAGCCCAGGTCATTGTCAGAGCTGTAACCTTCACTCTCATTTCCTGAGGTTGGCCTCAATATAGATTCTACGTTCTCAAGCAAAGTGCAGCATTGGATTTATTCTCTTTTTGCTTTGTCAAGGCAGATTAATGCACGCTGAGGTTAGAGACTGCCTGAGAATAATAGTAAACAAGACAAAACTCAGTTCGCCCCCCCGCCCCATCTCGCTGACCGGTGATCTCATGCTGCCCCTAGAAGCTTCAGGATCTGCCTGCTCTACCACGTGTTCTGGACCTTGTAAAGGCTTCTCCTGCCAGTTACCTTATTTCCTGTGAATCCCGTTGTCTGGCAGTTGTTTGCGGCAGCGGCCTTGGGTGAAGTTGTAACCATTTTGGATTGCCCATTTTGAAAGAAATGTATAAACAAAAGAGCGGTCTCTCTGCTTTCACATGAGTGCCTGTCTGATTTGTATGCCATATCACTGTTTCCTCTGCTAAAAATCTATCTTGTAAGATTCTTCGCACATATACTTTTGTCTAAGATTTCTCCAACAGTTGCTTTTCCAGTTGATTTTCCCATTTGGGTTATAGCTCCTTCAGCTTTGATCCTCCCTAGTATATTGCTTGCTCTCTTCTGTGGGCACATACTGAATTATAGTAATTTCCATATCTATCCTTTCCCACAGTGGGTTATATACTCTATAAAAAAGAGAATTGTGTCTATTTTTCTTTCTTACTTTCTCAGTTAATCAGAGTATTTCCCTTATATAGCGATTGCTCATAGTTGTTTACTTGAGTAACTTGAGTCATATTAATGGCTAGAAGTTCAGGCACTGTGGCAGGCTGAAGCAAAGGGAGACATTTTTTACTTCGCATTATGTAATATAGACGGATGCCAAACATGGCTGACAGGACGGGCAGCCATTAGTTAAGTAAGGCAACTCCTCAAGGAAAGCTAAAGTCAGGTTTTAGTTGTTGGCGATCTTCACTCAGCAATCCTCAAACATCCGTCTTATATCTGTATGTCGTAGGAGACAAAACTGTCAAAATGAGTAGGGAAGGATGAATACTTCCCCAACCACTAGGATGTAATTGTTCAGAAATCCACTGAGTAAAACGTTGTGTTCTTCAGCCACAGGTTTTTCTTTATGTCACTTGCTGTTACCTGGACAAGCAGTGATGCTGTGGGGATAGCATAGGAGTTCTGATTTGTTCTTTTGGCTCTTGGCCGTTGTGCAGGTGAAGAGCTGTCAAGCCAAAGCTCCAGTGTTGGCTCTTGGGGGAGACCCCACTCGACTTACACAGACAAGTCTCAGTACGCTAAGTATACGAAATTGATTTCTGGAAGTGACCCTTTCATCCAGATTGCTACAATGCTAATGTGTCTTGATTTTTCACTATAATCAGTACATAACTATTTCACAACCTTTATTCTGGCAATCTTGGTTTTTTAATTAGTAAAGGATGAAACATTAAGGAGTTAAAATTTCTGCTTTAACATATTTCAGAGAAACTTTCTAGACACATCCCTTCCCTATATTGTTCAATGGAGCACACTGTAAACAATTCAAGTGTATTCAACCGTTTTTCAAACCAAGCAATTGTTTTTCAATAAATCTAGATTAGTAACTATTAACTAGCACTATTCCAAGCCCTAGGGAATGCTGGGAAGATGAGGAAGATCTTGTCCCTCTTTAAGATACGTTTAGGCCATATTCTTCTTGAATAAGCCAGTCTGTGAAAAGCCACGTCATAGAGGTCATGCTCCTAGGAGGTTTGTTAGCAGATGAGGAGATACAGGACAGAGACCCCACCCTGCCTCTCGCCTGTTGGCCTATTGAACTTACTTTTCGGTGAAAACTGTAGGTCTCAATTCACTTTTTAATCATTGGGATTCACTTAAAGGTAGACTTGACATTTGGAGCAGTGGACATGACTGATTTTCCTCACTTTGGATCAATAAAACAAAGGCTTAAGGTATATTTTTCTAGTTTTCTCAACGTCCGGAAAAATACCATCTTTGTTGTGATTGGTGCTTTTGACTTGTCAGCACTATAAAATATCATTTCCAGTTCCTTACATCACCAACACAGAGGACCATGGGTAACCCCTCCCAAGTTTGTCCTCCCCTGCTCCTAATTTGATTTTTGTGGTCTGACATACCCACTTGCTTCTGAGTTTTCAGTGATCGTGAAGGCTCATGGTTATGGGAAACTGGCAATCATGTGATAAAACCTTCTAGACCCTACAAAATTCAGATGCCACTATTTACCTTGTCTTCTAATTCCTCTTTTCCTATTCTTCTTTTTCTTATTTTGGGATCCCTGTAGCTCAAAGCGGCAAAATCTTTTGCAGAAAGGACATGATGACTGAATTTAAACCAAAGTACATTAAGGATACAAGGTCAGACTGACATTTAAGTTTTATTGGGTTCAAGATATAAAAAATCTTCATTTTTGTTTGGGAGGGCCTGCCTTCTCCTAAGTGACTAAAAGATAGTGTCTGTAGCTTAAGCCAGGCATAATTACACAATTGTCCTTGACAATTACTGGGTTAGGAAGGAGCATATGAAATTATTCTGGTCAGTGACATGTGAGAAGATTACTGGCAAACAATGATCAAATGTTTTCTCTCTGATTTTATATATATATATTTTTTCTCTGATTATATATAATATATATTATGACATATATATGACACAGTATTTGCTTTATATATATTTGCTACATATATAAATATAGGTCATATATATATATATGACACAATATTTGCTTTTCTTCTGGATGTGGTTGTGTCTTTGTGAGATGCCTCTATGGTTGGCATCTTGGCAACATAAGAAAGGTTAGCTGGAACAACTTGGGGGACAGGCTGAGTTGGGCATGCAGAGAAACGGGACAGCCTTGTGCCTGTTTAGTGCTTGAGACTTCTTATGTGAGATAATAAATATCCCTATTGTTTTGGCCACTCAAGTCAGAGATTAAATTAGTGGCATCCAAAACCACCCTGACTGATAAAGTGTGATTTGCTGGAGTTAGGCTGAAAGACATGACTCTACAGATCGTTTTCTTCCCGTACTGCGTGTTTCCTAAAATTCTACCAACAGGCTCTTCTGTGAGTGAAGCCATGGAGGCCTCTGTTAACTATAAAACTGCTTTCTGGAAGGCGTAACACATTCACATTTTATCTCAGTATTGAGTAAAACTCTCTATTTGTCACCGATTTCCTGAGGAAGGAGCAAATGAAACAGCAAGGTTTGGTGAGAAAGAAGCCAGGAAAGACTAGAGCATGCGATAATGCCAGGAGGAACAGTTTGAGAGGATGGGCTTCAGAGCGGGTGAGCTGGGAGCAGCTTTGAGACATCACAGGGGAAGCAGTGGGGAGACACTGGGGAAAGAGCAGGGACCAGGATGGGCACCAGAGGCAAATATGGCTTATCCCAAATGGAGTTCTACCATCCAGGGCCGCCCCAAATAGAATAGTTCTGAGGACAGAAAAAACTGCCTGGTTTCTCACTTAAACTTGCAGATTCTATGGTTCCTGCATCTTCCACTGTATATAGATGCTATCAAGTTTTACCTGTCTCGGTTTTTCCAGTTGGCTGAAGAAACTCAGCCTCTGCGACATAATGGGATTTAATCCTAGGGCAAAATATTTATTCCTAACAAGTAGACTCTGGGTCTAATGACTTTGGCGTATACAATTTGATTTGGGTTTGATAAGACATATTGATTTCAAGTCTTGAAAAGAACATTCTCTTCTTGCCTTTCTCCCCTCTCTCCAGCTACCTGCCATCCTCTTAAAAAGATAGAATCTTTTCTCCCGTGTGTTTCAGAGTAATAGAAAGTTGTTTTTTTGTATTTTTTTTTTTCTTCTCTTGGTGGACATGGAATGGAAAAAACCCGACTTGAATAGACTCCGCGTGAAGAAATATATTCCGTGGAGTCTGAGGACAGGTGCAGCTTCTGCAGTCATTCTAGATCTCATTTTCTAAACAGAAACTTCCCAACTCTGCATTTTACTCTGAAGCTGATGTACTCCCCCCACCAGGTGCTGCCCACACGAGCAGAGCATATGGTTCTGCTAATGTGCAATAAAACTTGAGAGAAACCATTGAAGCCTGCTCTCGTCTGGGAACAGAGAATCTTTCCAATCAATTCTCCAATGATCCACCCGTGTCCTCTTGGCACCTCCCTTCTGGGTCCTGCCAAGCATTAGCTCCTGGCTGCATTTCATCTCTACATATTTGCTCCTAAGAGGCTAATCCCATCTATTCTGTTTGCTGCTTTTAGAAAGGGGAGGAGGAGGTGAATCAAGAGATGAAGTTGTTTTGAGATCACCTTAAGGCAATTTCAATAATAGATGACTGCAGGGCTGAGTTTCACATCCTAATTATAAATGACTACTTGAGTGGATGGGCTCCTCTACAAAGTGCTTGGAGTTACGGTTTTGCTCTTAGCTTGGTACTATTTCAAAAATCTGCCTTTGCTTTATTATGCAGCCCACGGAGTGACCAGTATAATTAAGTTGCCAAACACCCCCCCCCCCGCCTCTTTATCACCTTCTCTTTTCAATTACTGCAAAGTTTCTGAAAAATTCAGAATAGTGCCTTCAGTTTCCTACTTGATCCAAGCAAACGAGGCCAGAGTAAACAGATGGTGCTGCCGCATCCCGGCAGGCAAGCGGCCCCAGATGCCACAGGACTAGAGAAAAGACACGCACGAATTGGGGTGCTTTGGGCTCCGTGCTGTGGGCATCTTTATTCCACAGTTCAGAATCACAAGTCTTATGGTCTGAGCAATGGGATCATCTCTCTGAGCTCTGTGACAGAGCGCCCAGAGTATGAAGTAATTTATAAGGGCGTCAACAGTGGGATTCAAAATTTTAATAAATAATTACACATTTAGTAAGGTGAAAATTAGTTAATCTGGCACTCTATCTGTTGAACTCTCAATTAAGTAGCAATTTTGCCCAATTATAGAAAAATACAATTAGTGCCTATAATGAGGGCCCTGAGTCCCTGCAATTATTGGAGTGCCTTCTGAATCATCCAAGAGGGATACCACTGTGATCAGCGCAGTTAATGTGACATTTTTTATGTATTCCATTTTTTAAAGCATGGGATTCTGTCCTTGACCTAAATGGTAACTCACAATCCTATGAAACTGACTATCTTCTATTGAGGTGTGGTTGAAAATACCATATGTACAAGGAATCCTGTTTATGATGATGTTAGGGGAAATTGTTTTAGATCTTGCTGATTACCTGACTTGATTGACTTGTGTAAATCGTCATGTTTCTTGCTTTGCTTTGGCCTCTTGGAAGCTTATGGGCTGTAGGCTATTATTGCATGCTTAGATGGGATGCTAATCTTATTCCTTGATTTTATTCTCTCACCTATTTGTCCTTATTCTCTTGTTCCCTGAACCATTTATTTTATCTTTTTTTGGTATGTGTTTTGGTAAGTCATCTCTTCTTTTTTGGAGAATGACTGGAAATATAAATGCTGGGTTCCCTTCCCTGGGTCGTGGTTAGTTATGTAGGGAATGCGGTATCACCTAATTTTAAACAGTAAATTTCTGCTAAGAGTAATATTTTATGAGTAAACTCTGAGATGGAACTTTGTTTCTTCATCCAGTTTCGTGAGTAGATATGTGCTGGTTTTTCTGGATTTATGCCTTTAAACATGTGAAAATGACTTACAACTCGTGAACGGACACAGGTCACTGCAAAGCGGGGAGATTCAAACTCAGTTTTCGTAGGACTTCTCTGTTACCTAACACAGACCATTATGTGGCCTTACGTCACAGCACTCTGATCCCAACACATAGAGTCGGATTTTCGTAAGGCATTGTAAGACATTCTATAAAGAACAGAATAAATTAGGCAGCTTTTTAAACCTTGAATGTCCTGTCTTGGTTACAGTCTCATTATCTACTTTTCATGGAGCATTATACAGTATTAATACTCATTTTTCAAGTGTGTACCCTTTCTGCAAAATGTGTTTACACAAAAGGCTGAGGAAGACATTTTTTTTTTTCCTATTTAAATTGATGATGAATAAATGGGTCATATGCTTGCGGTGGTGTGTTTTGGGGTGAGAGAGAGTGAGAACAGGGTGAGAATAACAGAGGTGTTCGGGTGAAGGCTGGAGCCCTCCCACTTTCCCGTGTCTCCCTGGAGCAGTAATCCCCACTCCATTAGTACAGAATGAGAGGCCATTTGGGTAAATATAGTCACATAAATATATCATTAGGCAGTTTTGTAAAATTCACATTATTTACTCAAGCAAATATGTAATTAGAACATTTTTTAAAACACAGATTATCTACCAAAAAGACTCAAACTGTTCCTTTGGAGCATTTAAGCCTATTGGGTAAAACTGTAATTAGGCCATTAATTAAACCCAAATCATATTATTTATTAAAAGGTGCTTTGCTGATCTGATAAGCATTTTTTTTGCTCTTTTGAGGCATTTTAATAATTGATTATTGTAAACCCCTTGGCTATCACTTGCCCTTCATTCATTCCTTTCTGATTTGCTTCTTGTTTCATTTTATGATGATGGTTATAGATTCAGATTTCCCTGTGGAGAATATGTGCAAAAATGCCTGATCTAGCATCGCCACCCTCTTTCCCTGCACACCCCTTCAAAGATGTGAGGATGAAAAACCAGCTCACTATTTTTTTAAGCTATATCCCTTTTGAAATTTTTCCCCCCAGGGGAAGTGGTTAGTAGTAATTGTCCTTTTATTTTTTCCTCATTGTTACACATGGACTTGATAAAAGTTCTTTCAAGTTCTGAAACATTGAGATTGTCTGAACTTTCTGGAAATGAGTTTGTTCTGAACCAAGTCAGCTTCCCTTGTTGGGCCAAAGGGTGTATGTTTGTAAAATGCTTAATTCAATGTACTCTTCTGTTGGCGGTCTTGAAAAGCAGTGGTGACCCACATAGGGAGCAAACCTTCATTCCATCTCTGGTTTGTAGAGAGCAGTATTGGTTTATGGTCTTCCAAGGAACACGTGTCCCAGAGGATTTTAATGGTGGATGTGTGAAAAGGGTAACGTGCTTTTTGCCTTGCCTTGCTCCAAATCCAGTCTCCATCTTATAGCGAGGGGTTTTTTTCCTTTCGTTCTTTCTGAAAATGCAATCTGATCAATTAGTTTCTGAAAAGTCTAGAGTTCTTTTCTGCTCAGTCTTTGTTTTTGCTCTACCCTTTGTTTGGAACCCTGCCTGTCTCTTGACTCTATTTTGCCGAGGCAACTCAGAAACTGAGTGCAGTGTGAGTTAAGAACACAGAAGTAGGAGCCAGACTGTCTCGGTTTGAATCCAGCTCCCCTTCTAACTAGCTGAGCAAACTTGGCAAGTCACATATGTTCTTTGCTCCTCAGCTTCCTTATTTACCTCCTCTTAGGTGAAGATCAGTGTGAGTTAATACATAATACATTAATAAATAACGTAATACATTAACACAAACATTAATACATAAAATGCCTACATAGCTATCACTATTTTTTAGGTCTTTTGCTTCTGGGAAGCCTTCTTTAACCCTCCACAGCCTGGTTTTCCCTGGAACCTCTCCTGTTTTCACCCCGATTGCACATTGCTTTGTACGTACCGATGGATTACCTTTCTCTTACGCTAGGCTAGAAACTCCATCAGCAAAGAGACGCAGTCCATCTTCTTTAATGTTCTATCAATAGCACCTAGCACTCTGCTGGTAAAAGGGCTGCCTGTCCAGGAGCACCCACATGATTCAAGGTGCTGTGTTAGGTGCTAAAGATGGAGTAATGAACAGAAAAAGCATTGCTCACCCTCATGTAGGTTACAGTCTAGTAGGGAGGATAGATTGAGCCAATAATTATGTAGAAAATATAAAATTGCAAGTAAGACATGCTATAGAAGATAGGTATGTCATTTCATAGGAGTCTAAAATAGATATCTCTGAAGAAGTGATACTTGGATACAATCTGAAGGATGAGTGGTTACTCAGTAGAAGAGAGAGAGAAACACATTCCAGTCAGAGCAAATGGCTTGTGGCAGTGTCCAAGGTATGAACCCAGCAAGTGGGGTGAATTGCACAATGTCCACATCTTACAAGTGAAGACATTGAGGACAAAAAGAAATGCTACATGAAGCCAGAGAGATAGATCAGGATGATGCATGGAAAACATTGGAGACCACCTTAAGAAAGTTTTCTCTATCATAAGTTAAATGAGAAACCACTGATCTGTTTTAAGTAGAAAGGGTACATGATTCTATTGGTATTTTAAAAATTTCACTCATCTAGACATGCTGTCTGTAAGGTGGAGAATAGATGAGATGAGCATAGCTGATGGAGAGGAGAAGTACGTACAACCAAGTTATATGTTGCTGCCAAAAGTCTAAGAGAAAGATTTTGGTGACGTGGACTAAGCTTGTAGCTTAAATAGGAAAAAAAAAATGCGTGGTTATGAGAGGCATTCAGCTCCAAAGTCAGCAGGATCTGATGATGATTGGTTATGGGTGCTGAGGGAGAGGGAGTCACAAAATGAGGTCCTGGTATTGTAAGCAAATGAATGTTTTTTTCTACTATTTCCTGAAAGCAGACTATATGAAGAGGATGAAATTTGGGAGGAAAATAACAAGCTTTTCTTTGGACATGTTGAACTTAAGACGGCTTTGGAACATTGTAGATATGATTTCAAATAGGAAGTTGGAAAAACAGTTCTGGACTAAGTCTGGAATATTGACATAAATCTAGGCATCGTCTGCAAATAGGTGGATAGTAAAGCAATGGAAGTAAATGCAGTCACCTAGGTAGAGACCCTCAAGTAAGATGAGGAAAGAGCTGGGGACTGAGTCCTGAGGACTCCCAAAAATTGTTGACTGGCAGGTGGTCGATGAACTGGTAAAGCAGTAATGAGAAACACACAAAAGGAAGGAAACCAAGAGATTTATATTGCAGAAGCCACGCAAAGAGCATGTTTCAAAAGGAGGGCAAAGTCTATCGTGTCTAGAGCTGCTAAGAAGTCCTTGGGATTTAGTGACCCAGAGGTCATTGCTGACCTTAGCAAGGATGAAGCAATGAGTGAATTCACTGATGGAATAAATTTAGTAGAATCTGGATAATGAAAGAGAAAAAAGTTTCCTTTAATGAATACTTTCTCAGAGCCTGTAATATATGTATGTATCATGACTCTCACAAAGTAGGATACTAATATGTAGGTTTTTAAACTTGATTGTTCTTGGCACCCTTCTTTTTCTGGTGCATCTTATAGGATAAGATGTCCTATGGAATCCCAGTTTGGGAAATGTTAGGCTAGGAGTATTATTTAGGTGACAATTCATGATCCTGTCAAGTTTCTCATTTCACAGGGGATGGCTTTTTATCTACTTTCCTTGTCTGATGTTTGACTAGAGTGTTAGGATTTTGTGGTGGTTAAGAGAGAGAGCTCTGAAGCTAGACATCTGAAGTTTAAATCCTCTAGTGTACTGGGTGAACTTGAGCAATGTGATGGTTAATTTTATGTGTCCATTGACTGAGCTAAGGGATGCCCAGATAGCTGGTAAAACATTATTTTGGGTGTTTCCAGTAAAAATTAGCATTTGAATCAGGAGACTGAATAGGGAAGGTCTGCCCTCACCAATGTGGGCAGGCATCACTCAATTGGTTAGGCCCAGATAGAACAAAAATGCAAAGAAAAGGCAAATTCTCTCTGCCTTCTTGATCTAGGACCTCCATCTTCTCCTGCCCTTGGACATGGGAGTTTCTCTGGCCTGCAGATGGCAGATCATGGGACGTCTCATCTACAGAACCAAGTGAACCAATTTCTGTATAACTATATAGCACAGTTGGTTAAGCGGCCAACTCTTCGTTATCGGCTCAGGTCGTGATCTCAGGGTCGTGAGATGGAGCTTGCTGATGTGCTCTGCGTTCAGCATGGAGGCTGCTTCAGTTTCTCTCTCCTTCTGCCCTTCCCGCTTTCAATCTCTCTCTCAAATAAATAAATAAATCTTTTTAAAAAAGCATACACGCAGAGAATGGCATATAGTCTGCTTTCAGGAAATAGTAGAGCACGCAGAGAATGGGGGCATACTCCCAGTTTGTTTTTTCTTCATCTTTGCTACCAAGCAGACCCCAAAAGAAAGCATTTTCTTCTCCTCAGTATATTGACAAAAACTAGTTATTTCATTCCTTGTTACAGTAAAAAGAACTAATGGCTCTTCTGATATTCTAACCATCATCATTAACAGTTTTAAATTGCTACTAAGTGTTAGTCTTCTAAATACTTTATACACGTTAACTTATTTAAATTTTACATAACTATCACCATCTGCATTTAATAGGTTAGGAAACTGAGGCACAGAGAGCTTAAGTAACTCACTTGAATTAGTATTCTTCAGAAAACAGAACTAGGAGATAATATATGTCTACACACACACACACACACACACCTAAAGCACCCTTCCATTTCTGTTTCTTAAAGCAAATGTTTATTGGGTCTTTCTCGGAGAGTCTAGAATCAGCTTGACTCTGTGTACCTGCGTGTGTTGGGCATCTATTTGGATGCATATCGGGTAGGCCCCCTTAAATTTCACAAAAGGGACTGGCCCTCTCTTCCATTCATTTGGTTAATGAAGTCTGCAGCTTTATCATTCACATGTAATCCTTGTTTTTGCCAGGGAATATTAATTGTCTGCTGCTCAACTTTTCTCAAAATCTTTGTTAAAAAAGAAGTGACTGATACTCTTGGAGAAATGCATAAAAGATAATCCGTTTGGCATTTCCTTCAAGTTAGTTCCTTAAAATTGACCCCTAGATCGTCAGGCTGGGAGACTGGTAGGTAGACTCCATTACTGTGGCCTTGTAGAATTATTCTCAACAGCTTTGTGTCCTGGGCCCTGGGTGCGCCTCCAGGCATGCTACCAGAAGGAAGTCTTTGAAAGTCACTCTCTGGCATTACAGTGGGAGATTTTTATCTCAGGCCTCTGTGCCTTTTCAGAAACCCCTGATATGCTATTAATGATAAATGCTCTGAGTTTTGGAACTAATTATGTTTCTAATTTTGTTCTGGCCGGTTGCTAACATGTCTATAACTGAAGGTACAAGCTTATGCTCTGTGTTGGGTATCTTCTTCTTACCCCTTCTTCTGCACGTGGCTCTGGGCCCTGGAACCTGACCTGTAGGGACTGTATTAAGGGGATTCTCTGCCCTCAGGCTTCCATTGGATTTGGGCCATGAGAAGTATCAGAACGAGATCTAAAGGCAAGGAGAGAATGAAACTAGGTACTTATTCCCTGAGCTCTCTGCAGGTCAGGACACTGCGGGTTAGCTCCTTCCTTTTGTAGGTCCACAGCTCCTACCGGGCAGCCTGTCCCTGCAGAGTTCTGTCTCTGGGTACGGGTAACCACTCCCTCACCTTGCCCTTCAGGTCTAGAGTAGTAAAAAATTCCTGGTGGAGTTTTTTTGGTTATTTTCCCAGAGGCACTCCACTTACCCACTTTTTCCATTTCTTAAATCCTTCCAGCACTTTTACAAATAGTCCCTTTATTAAACTCTCCTTAATGGATTCAATTTGAATGTGCCATCGGATTCCTGCTGAGACCCTGACTGATAGACTCTAGCAACTGCTGGGCACCAACTAATCGCCTCTTATTTTTATTGTGCCCTATTTTATTTATGGATTTATCTTTTATTCCTTTGAGTGATAAACCCCTCTGTTCTATAAAGCACCTTAAAATATTCTTTAGCAAAGAGTCAAAGTGTAAATAAAAAAAAATGCATATGCAAATAAATATGCTAGGTCCTCTGCTTTATGCTGGGATGAAAAGACAAGGCTTAGTCCTTGAGGAGATCACAGTCTGTGAGGAAGACATTCAAGGAAGCAAATAATTGCAATGCATTGTGATGAGTTATAAAGAAGCTGTAGGCAAAGTCCTCTGGGTTGCTGATATGTTCCTTACTGAGCCAGGCTCCTTACAGAGGAGGCAGCGGAAACTGGTCAGAGGGACCAGAGGGCAAGAGGGCTGAGGTGCTCACAAAAGGTCGGGCTGTTAAAGTCCAGGGACTAGAATGGCAACAGGCACTCTGTGTGGAGGGCCAGTTGTTTATCTATCCAAAACATCCATGATCTTGCTTGGTGTGTTGGAGTTCCCATTCATGTCTTGTGGGATTGACTGTTTATTATTTTTAAAGTCTGTTAATTTTCAAGCCTTGATTTAGGAAAAAAAAAAAAAAACAACTTGGAAAATGCAAAATACTTTGTTATTCTCCAGAGATTTATGTTTAACTCAAACGCGACTAATGAGCCTCAGAATATGTGTCTAATTCCTTCCCCCTTTCACGTACTACAAGGCTTACATAAATCACATACCCGCTTCATCAAAAGTGTTCTTAAAAAGTAAGATAGATTATGACTGGGAATATGAGCAGCAGGTAAGTCATGCCTAAGTAGCAGAATACATATATTTCGGTTTCAATAAGAGGTGAAAATTGTAACAGTGCTTTAAAAGGAAATTGTGATTTACTATCTGATCTTGGAATAAGCCTAAGAATGGTCCATCAAGAGCCTGCAGGCAGACACAATGTGTCCTGCTATGTATACTAGACATGGCTATTTATTATCTGTCACATATGTTTAAAAAAAAAAGACTAAATGATCAAAATCTCTGAATTGTTTAATTTTGGATTAATCAGAAGATGAAACATGGGCTCTAGGTCTTTCATCAGCCTTCAAAATGAGTCCTGACCTAGTCTGCTAACTTAAAAATAAAACCGAATGCAAACCTTCCCTGCTGTGTGAAAAGGTTTGGCTAGCGGGCCTCCTGGACTTTTTTATCTGTTGGGTTTTTAATGAGGACCAAAGTCTGGGTTCTGGAACATTGTGAATTTTGATTACAGTGGGGTTCCAGCCTGGTTGGAATGGGGGAAATGTCAGAAACCTCGTGAGCTCACCAGCCAGCTTCTAGATGAAAGGCATGGGAGAAAGCTTCTCAAATGCTGCTCAACTCTTGGTTTTTATCCAAATCCAAACTCTAAACCCACAGAGGTTCAGTAAGCACAAAATCCCAGCCAATCATTGGCTTTGTAAAATGCCAATTCCTCTTTTAGCAAACAATTATAAGGCATAATTCCTAGTAGAGAAAATCAATCGACCTTCATAGATTTTTAATTGCCCATTTTATTTTGCTTCCTCATAAGTATCAAGAAGATGACATTGGATTTAGTGCAATATTGTGTTTCTGTTAAAATCTTGACATCTCGAAAGTGAGGAGGAGCCTTAATGGTCTCCCATGATCAAAGTGCCCCTTGACAGCTCTGATCTCCAGGAAAGCATGCTTCAAGAGTATACTGAGGCTAGAAAGTGCTCAGTTTCTTAGCTTTTCTCCAGAGACTTCTGCAGAGCATGCCAATTAGTGACTTGATGGGTGGTTTGGATGTATTGATAGACATCAAGACATAGGGATCATTCCAGGCAGTGATCACTGAGCCACTCAGCTAGAAGATATCTATAATTAATTTTAACCCTTATCCAATTTAGAGTAAATAACCCTTGGTCAAAATAAACAACCAGATGATACTGTTGCAGTCATGTGTATTGATGCTGCTGTGATAGAGCAATGGATCTCAAACTCTTCAATTTTTCAACCTATGTGGTGAGACAAAAGTTCTATGGGCCAGTTTGGTTTTGTTTGCCCCTGACAAGGTGAGGAGACAGGGTATGTCATGGATGTGTGTGTGTGTGTGTGTGTGTGTGTGTGTGTGTGTGTGTGTGTGT